>NC_047171.1:15406940-15436940 GCF_009819705.1 Hippoglossus hippoglossus
ACCAAATATACGGACAGACAGACGGACGAAAATCCGTCCGTCTGTCCGTCCCAAAAAAATATATATATACGGACAGACAGACGGACGAAAATCCGTCCGTCTGTCCGTCCCAAAAAAATATATATATACGGACAGACAGACGGACGAAAAAAAAATAAAATAAAATAAAATAAAATTGAAATAAAAAAAATTAAATAAAATCCGTCCGTCTGTCCGTCCCAGAAAAAAAAGAATATACGGACAGACAGACGGACGAAAATTCGTCCGTCTGTCCGTCCCAAAAAGATATATATATACGGACAGACAGACGGACGAAAAAAAAAACAATAAAATAAAATAAATTGAAATAAAAAAAATTAAATAAAATCCGTCCGTCTGTCCGTCCCAAAAAAAAACAATAAAATAAAATAAAATTGAAATAAAAAAAATTAAATAAAATCCGTCCGTCTGTCCGTCCCAAAAAAAAAACAATTAAATTAAATAAAATTGAAATAAAAAAAATTAAATAAAATCCGTCCGTCTGTCCGTCCCCCCAAAAAAAAAATATACGGACAGACAGACGGACGAAAAAAAAAAGAATTAAATAAAATTAAATTGAAATAAAAAAAATTAAATAAAATCCGTCCGTCTGTCCGTCCCAAAAAAAAAAAATATACGGACAGACAGACGGACGAAAATCCGT
This sequence comes from Hippoglossus hippoglossus, assembly GCF_009819705.1. Taxonomy (NCBI): domain Eukaryota; kingdom Metazoa; phylum Chordata; class Actinopteri; order Pleuronectiformes; family Pleuronectidae; genus Hippoglossus; species Hippoglossus hippoglossus. The sequence continues at coordinate 15,407,623 of NC_047171.1, forward strand.
CCGTCTGTCCGTCCCCCCAAAAAAAAAATATACGGACAGACGGACGAAAAAAAAAAAAATTAAATTAAATAAAATTGAAATAAAATAAATTAAATAAAATCCGTCCGTCTGTCCGTCCCAAAAAAAAGAAATATACGGACAGACAGACGGACGAAAATCCGTCCGTCTGTCCGTCCCAAAAAAAAAAATATATACGGACAGACAGACGGACGAAAAAAAAAAAAATTAAATTAAATAAAATTGAAATAAAAAAAATTAAATAAAATCCGTCCGTCTGTCCGTCCCAAAAAAAAACAAATATACGGACAGACAGACGGACGAAAATCCGTCCGTCTGTCCGTCCCAAAAAATATATATATACGGACAGACAGACGGACGAAAATCCGTCCGTCTGTCCGTCCCAAAAAAATATATATATACGGACAGACAGACGGACGAAAAAAAATGAAATAAAATAAAATAAAATTGAAATAAAAAAAATTCAATAAAATCCGTCCGTCTGTCCGTCCCAAAAAAAAAAAATATACGGACAGACAGACGGACGAAAAATAAAAAAATTAAATAAAATAAAATTGAAATAAAAAAAATTAAATAAAATCTGTCCGTCTGTCCGTCCCAAAAAAAAACAAATATACGGACAGACAGACGGACGAAAATCCGTCCGTCTGTCCGTCCCAAAAAAAGAAAAATACGGACAGACAGACGGACGAAAATCCGTCCGTCTGTCCGTCCGTCTGTCCGTCCCAAAAAAATATATATATACGGACAGACAGACGGACGAAAAAAAACCCAATAAAATAAAATAAAATTGAAATAAAAAAAATTAAATAAAATCCGTCCGTCTGTCCGTCCCAAAAAAAAATATATACGGACAGACAGACGGACGAAAATCCGTCCGTCTGTCCGTCCCCCAAAAAAAAAAATATACGGACAGACAGACGGACGAAAAATAAAAAAAAATTTAATAAAATTAAATAGAAATAAAAAAAATTAAATAAAATCCGTCCGTCTGTCCGTCCCAAAAAAAAAAAAAATATACGGACAGACAGACGGACGAAAATCCATCCGTCTGTCCGTCCCAAAAAAATATATATATACGGACAGACAGACGGACACAAATCCGTCCGTCTGTCCGTCCCAAAAAAAAAAAATATACGGACAGACAGACGGACGAAAATCCGTCCGTCTGTCCGTCCCCCAAAAAAAAAATATACGGACAGACAGACGGACGAAAAAAAAAAAAATTAAATTAAATAAAATTGAAATAAAAAAAATTAAATAAAATCCGTCCATCTGTCCGTCCCAAAAAAAAACAAATATACGGACAGACAGACGGACGAAAATCCGTCCGTCTGTCCGTCCCAAAAAAGAAAAATACGGACAGACAGACGGACGAAAATCCGTCCGTCTGTCCGTCCCAAAAAAATATATATATACGGACAGACAGACGGACGAAAAAAAAAACAATTAAATAAATAAAATTGAAATAAAAAAAATTAAATAAAATCCGTCCGTCTGTCCGTCCCAAAAAAAAAAAAATATACGGACAGACAGACGGACGAAAATTCGTCCGTCTGTCCGTCCCAAAAAAAAAAATATACGGACAGACAGACGGACGAAAATCCGTCCGTCTGTCCGTCCCCCAAAAAAAAAATATACGGACAGACAGACGGACGAAAAATAAAAAAAAATTTAATAAAATTAAATTGAAATAAAAAAATTAAATAAAATCCGTCCGTCTGTCCGTCCCAAAAAAAAAAAAATATACGGACAGACAGACGGACGAAAATCCGTCCGTCTGTCCGTCCCAAAAAAAATAAAAATACGGACAGACAGACGGACGAAAATCCGTCCGTCTGTCCGTCCCAAAAAAAAATATATATACGGACAGACAGACGGACAAAAAAAAAAATAAATAAATAAAATAAAATTGAAATAAAAAAATTAAATAAAATCCGTCCGTCTGTCCGTCCCCCAAAAAAAAAATATACGGACAGACAGACGGACGAAAAGAAAAATACAGACAGACAGACGGACGAAAATCCGTCCGTCTGTCCGTCCCAAAAAAAAAAAATATACGGACAGACAGACGGACGAAAATCCGTCCGTCTGTCCGTCCCAAAAAAATATATATATACGGACAGACAGACGGACGAAAATCCGTCCGTCTGTCCGTCCCAAAAAAATATATATATACGGACAGACAGACGGACGAAAAAAAAAAAAAAAAAATAAATAAAATTGAAATAAAAAAAATTCAATAAAATTCGTCCGTCTGTCCGTCCCAAAAAAAAAAAAATATACGGACAGACAGACGGACGAAAATTCGTCCGTCTGTCCGTCCCAAAAAAAAAAAATATACGGACAGACAGACGGACGAAAATCCGTCCGTCTGTCCGTCCCCCAAAAAAAAAATATACGGACAGACAGACGGACGAAAAATAAAAAAAATTTAATAAAATTAAATTGAAATAAAAAAAATTAAATAAAATCCCTCCGTCTGTCCGTCCCAAAAAAAAAAAAATATACGGACAGACAGACGGACGAAAATCCGTCCGTCTGTCCGTCCCAAAAAAAGAAAAATACGGACAGACAGACGGACGAAAATCCGTCCGTCTGTCCGTCCCCCAAAAAAAAAATATACGGACAGACAGACGGACGAAAAATAAAATAAAATAAAATTGAAATAAAAAAATTAAATAAAATCCGTCCGTCTGTCCGTCCCAAAAAAAAACAAATATACGGACAGACAGACGGACGAAAATCCGTCCGTCTGTCCGTCCCAAAAAAAAAAATATATACGGACAGACAGAGGAGGAACAGGTCAGACGAGGCGAGTGTCATTGTCAATGTGTAGGTTTAGTTCCCTCTAGTGGACATCAAATGAGAGGTATTATCATAGACTTTATTTAAAGATGGATGACATAGCATCTCCCCAAAAGAGAAGTCAAAACATCTCCATTGCCCCCTGGTGGCTGGTATGCAGTATGAGTCATGAGCCCTGCCTCATCCATGTTAGTAAAAGGGATATGGACAGAACCAAAAAGTCAAAGTATACATCAAATAAATCTTTCTCAAAGATGGTTCCTGTCACTTTACTTAGTTCTTATCACACTGATGTTTGTCCAGTGGTTCATTTTTATGGTAAGTTTGTTTTTTATTAGTTAATTGATAAAAACAGGGTGAGACTTCATGATTGACAGCTGAGACCGACTTGTGATTGGTCGAAGCTCGTGTATTGGTGGGACCTCACTTTTGCAGATTCATCCCACAATCGCACAAGATGGCAGCGTTCACGTCCGGGATATTTGGGCTTCATTTCTGGATAATGAGAGGTAGTGAACACACCTGGTCTTTCTAGCTTTAGATACAGTATAATTGTTGCACAATTATTATTTTTTTAGGCGCCAGGAGACTCAGAATGTCACAAGTCTTTTTGAGGTTAAGGTTGTTGCATGATACATTCATCCGTCATGCACACACACACACACACACACACACACACACACACACACACACACACACACACACACACACACACACACACAAACACACACGCACACGCACACACACACACACACACACACACACACACTCACGCTCACACACTCAAACACTTGTTGACCAGTGGAGTAATGCGCCTCAGTGCAGCCTTTACTGTATTAAGGGGGCCACCTTAATACAGTAAAGGCTATAATTAGAGTTGGATCTTTTAAGTCGTTGGTGAAGCACAAGTCTTAACTGAATGAATGTCAAATCAGTGGGGAGAGCACCGACCACTGTCATAGATTTACTGTTGTAGTCTGATTTTTGAATTGAAAATCTTATTTTGTAAATTACAGCACACTTTTAATAACAGTAACAGTCTATAATACTTTTTAAAGCAATTTCTAAATAAAAAGGGAGTTCATATTTGTCCGACAGATTTTATTAAGTGATATTAACTGATGAAAAAATGTGCAGTAAAATAGCTAAGTAGGAAATTGTGGATGTGATACATTGAAATGCTTCATCGTTGTGCATTCGAATCGTTGACTGCTGAATGGTAATCGAATCGGGAGGCTAGTGAAGGTGCACTAGTGAGCACACAGTTATCACAGTCATGTCAGACAGGCAGCACCTCCCACCTCCCAGCTCCTGTCCCAGCTTTGGTGGTTTTGCTTGCTTGAGTGGTGATGAACAAAGGACTAAGCTACCAGTGCCTGGAGTTTAAAGCTAATTAGCCTAAAGACAAAAACAAATTAGCTAACTTGTGTGAGGGTATTCAAAAAAATTGTTAAGTAAGTCAGAGATGTGATACTATATTTAACTTTTGGTTTTAAAACCTTTTTTTTCATAAATAATTATGAGAAGTGCCCTTTTTCTCACTTGAGCCCCTACCTCCCAAAATGCCTGTGCATGTATCTGGTTAGAGCTGTTTCAACGTCCAATCAGTTAAGGTAAACAAAGATACAGAAACAAAATATGGAGATAAATTTGACATAATCTCAAATTTTTGCGTGTGTGTGTGTCTGTGCGTGTGTGTGTCTGTTTGTGTGTGTGTGTGTGTGTGTGTGTGTGTGTGTGTGTGTGTCAGAAAGCTGGATCTGGGAAGCATCACCCCAGTTTTAGATTTAAATTTTAAAAAAGTGGATTCATTTTCAAAATGGACTCCATTTACAGATTAGCAATTTGAAAAACAAAAATGCAAATGCAGCATCTGCTGGGACAAATAACTTTACAACTAAACTATACTTAACTAAACATAATCATTTGTACTAAAGTCAGTAAACACATCACCAGATGTGTTAAAAAAATAAATAAAATGCTGCCTGGATGAGAGAAAAGTGTGGGTAAACTGCTCCTTTTAAACTTTAATTATTCACTGTTAACATGTCATCTGAATTAATGGAAAATTAGCTTTTATTTTGAAAACCAGCTGTTTAACCAATTCAAATAGAGAACACATACACCCACACACACACACAAGCACACACGTACATATACACACACAGGTGCTCACAATCCTATTTTTCAACAAAGAACTTTATAACGTTTTGAACAGAAAATGACAACTTTATAACACATCATCTAAAAACAAAGCTTTATTTTAAACAGCCTGTTTGATTTATTCCAGTGTTGTAGCTCTGCTCAGTATCAACACTCGGCCTCTGTATCGCTGGAAGCAGAGCGAATAGAAAAGCAGCAGCTGATCTGTACATTATTGCATTATGATGACATCATTAGACGGAGGAGGAAGTCCAGGAGAACGGCTGAGAGCTCCGTGTTCAACATCAAAGACAGAGCGACCGTGACACCAGATACTGCATAGATAAACATACATCATAATATATACACTAAAAACGGTTGGTTCATTACTGGAAGACTGAGATGCTTCAAGTTATTCAGGACAAAGCAGGAAGACAGAGCAGAAAACATAAAGGAAGAGTTTAAGTTGTTTGTTTCTCCTTTTGTCAAATGTTTGATTTGTTATCAATAATTGTCTCGAGAATACTAATAGGCTTCTGTCATAATGAAAATGTACAGACAGTACATGGGCTGTATAGCGAATTAAAACACAAATAAACCTCAGTGAGTGAACACTGAACACAACATCAGATCGAACTTTAGATCATGTGGTTGCGTGAAAGTTGTGAAAGAGCTTTTGGTGAATATTTACAGTGTTCACTGGAAAATAAATTATCAGAGCAAAGACAAAAGAAACTGTATTTTGGTTTTGATCATGGAAAGTGAATTAACTTATTAAAGGAAAATTGCTGTTGCAGGTTGTGAAAGGTTCCAGTGACGTGATAAAAGTCTTGAAAAGTTTCCTCTTTGTGATTAAAGTCTCCAGAAAGTTCTGGTGAGATTCAGCGAGAGCAGGAGGAAGGTTGAAAGTGAGTGAGTGTTGACAAAAGTCAGGATGAAAGGTCTTTTTTCACTTTAAAACCAGGAAATCGTCTGATCCAGATTCCAGAGTGAGCCTGTAACAAATCGGCAGTGCAGACGACATCAGGTTCAGGCAGAAGTGTGGACTTCAGGCATGAGGAGAAACAGGAGTTTGCTTATGTGTCAGAACCGTCAAATCAATCCAGATGTGATTTTCTGTTTAAGATGTGAGATGTGATTTTCTTTTTTTTACCAAAAGGATCAAACCTGTTACAACTGATTTGTTGCCATAAATTCATTAGAGAAAACTGTGCTAATGTAGGTTAAGTTTGGATCTGCAATAAATTAAAAACATGTAATGTTTAAACAGATTGCACTCTGAATATATTAAAATCTGACTGTGCCACAAATGCCTGCTTGAGTAACATACTACAGTTTTCAGCTGTAACTAGTTTTTTGAGTTTTCAATCGGAAAACAAATTTTGGGGTTTGGTCTTTTCTTGAGATTTGTGGACAGCCATCACAATACAGAATAACCCAATCCTTATCATTACATTTATTTTTCGTCACATCGCAGTGTGTTTGCTCGAGATGTTGTATGTTGGGTGTTTAACAAGAGCACAGAGAGCGACACCACAGTCCAGTTTGACATGAAGAGCGCTGCGGTAGTCGTGACAACATGCCGGAGGACATCTGCTGAGTTTTCTGACTCCCGGAGGAAGAAGAACCTCATGCACTTAAAATATCTTGAATCGACGTGAATTCTGAGTTCAGATGAGATTAATTCAGAAAGAATCAACCCACCTCCAAACTCTGAGGACCCACTGCCACCTGAACCAGGCTCTAGGTCCAGGATACGTGTGTGTCTGAGCCCTGAAAAAGCAGAAAATTGCCTGACATCATTGTTCTATAGATTCAGTTTTCATAGAGATTTTTTTTATTATATGTCCTGCTTCCTGTTTCTCGATTCCTGAGGAATCCTGAATGTGAAGCTTTATTTTCAGCATATTGAGGAAACCACAAACACTGTGGATCGTTCATAAATGATGAGGTGCATTTTTTTGTTAGCAAGGTCAAATAAAGGAACGTGCAAATTTTCTGTTGTATCACATTTTCCATGAGATGGACGTTCAGCATCCCGATATCAACAAATGAGCTGAAGTTTCAGCTCATTTCCAGGATCACTTATTGCTTTCAACAAAATGTGTGAAATTCAGACATTTTTCAATTCAACATTTTCTCGTTAGTGTGAAAACAGCGTCACAGGTTGCTTCAGTGAGAAAGACGTCTGATCCAGGAGAATGTTTTGTCCCTGTGTCTCTTGTGAAGCCTCAGTCAGGTAAGAAGGTTGCAGGTTTGAATCCCTGCAGCTGCAAGGACAGAGCCAATGTTTCATATGGCCTCTTCTGCCCCTGTAGCTCCAAAAAAACTGAATTTCCGACGTCAAAGGTCGCTGACTCGACTCCCCACCACCACCTCTGTTGTCAGTATGGCGTGAAGAGAATCGACCCATGGCCCGCTCTGATTGGTCCAGGAGCCGGACGCAGGAAGGAGGCGGTGAAGAGGGACGAGGAGGCTGAAAGGCGAGGGTGGAGAGAGATAGTCGGGGTGAGGGGTGAGGAGGCAGGCGTGAGGAGGGGGGAGGATGAGAGAGAGGAGGGAGCGAGCGAGATGGAGGTGGTGAGGGTGGAGGGCGGAGGAGCGAAGGTTGTGGAGAGGAAGGAGGGAGAGAGGGAGGGCTTCACTAACTCATTCTGAGGAGGAGAGGAGAGGAGAGAGGAGAGAGGAGAAAGGAGAAGAGGACAAAAGAAACAAGGAGAAAAGAGAGCAGGAGACAATAAGGGGTGAGGAGAGGATAGAAAAGGAAAGGAAACAAGGAGAGGAAATTATAGTTATTGTAACAGTTATTGATTTATTACTGACCAATAGTATTGATTGAATTATTGATAATGTTTCACATCTGCTTCTACAACAATACTGTACTTAAATATGTTAAGTAAATGTGAATTTGATTGTGAGAGAGTGGTAGAGAGACACTCACTGTGAGAGTGTTTCTCTGCGGTTTGTTATAAGGGCTGTATTTGGGTTTGCTGGGTTTTCCTGCCACCCGGTCTTTGTGCCTCCTGCTGGAGATGTGCTGCAACAAAAAGATCAACAAACACTGTTAGACTGACAACCAAACTGATGAAGGAAAACATGGTAGAAAATAGCTCATATTATCAAATTACCAAGTGACAGATCAAATTTTTCAACCACATTCCATATCATCTTTTTTTTTCTCTTCACCCTGAAGGAGTCATAAATTAAACTAGAAGGCTGATCGGAGAACCCACACCTCGGCCGAGCCTAACACCCGGGCCACACTGTGTGTGAGTGGTGCATGTGGACTGTGGAACGTCTCCACAGCGTGCAGATATACACGTCTCAGACATGTGAGCTGCCCTGATCTTCTACAGAATTAAGGACCTGCCTATTTTCTCCAAATGTCGAGTGTAGTTCACAGCAAAAAAGACGGTGAAAGATTATCTTTCACCACAGTTTCAATATATATCTGTCAAATATGTCACAAACATATAGATTTGAAACACTTCCTGTACCTGTTTCAAAGTCAAAGCACTCCATTGTTCCTGTTGACTGACCTCATGAATTAGTTCTAACAAGGTTTTTATTGTAATCACAGGAACAGAAGATGAGTCCTGGTATTTAATTGAGCTCTTTCTTGGGTCATGTTCTAGCGCTCCACCAAATTTTATGGAAATCGTTGGGACTCGTTTAGAGTCGTTTAGTTTAATGATTAGATTAGTGTAATCCTGCTAAAAAACTACCAAGTACACTATAGTTAATAACAGTAGACTGATGTTATACTGTTCGTGCCAGAGGTGAGTTTCCACCTGTTTGAGTTGGATCTCAGAGTTGACGTGGACATCACAGATCTGACAGTGGAAGGTTTTGTTCTGCAGGCCGGAGCCTTTCAATCCCAAGCTGCTGCCGTTCTTCAGCTTTGCTCCGGGTCGAGGGAAGGCCTTGATCGGCCCTGCGCCGCTCCGGGCCTCCAGCATCGTCTTGTGCTTTGAACCTGGAAGCAAAAGACGCACAGAAACCAGCTTTTATCAAATGAGATACATAAAATATGACCCAGTTGGCTTCCCGTACATCACCTCCATCCACCTCACCTGCGTTATGAGCCTCCAACTGAGACAGAGAGTTGACAGCCACTTTGCAAAGAGAGCAGTAAAGCAGCTTCTTTGCCTTCTCCTCCTCAGATTCAGCAGGGAGAGGTGCATCCTGGGAGGAAGGAGGAGGAAGAGGAGCATGGGACGAAGACGAGGTGACAAGAGCTGGAGGAGGCAGAGGAGGGGAAGCTTTGGAGGAAGCAGAAGAGGAGGAGGATGAGGAAGAGAGGGCCGGAGCGGGTAGAGCGGAGGGAGGACTGGAGGGAGGAGGCTCACTGCTTGCTCTACTGGACGAGGGCGAGGAGGAGGAGGGAGGAGAGGAGGAAGAGGGGAGGAGGAGGAAGGGTTTGAGGGGAGTTGAGGAGTCTGTGAGGTTGGATAAGAATTCTGAAGAAAGAAATGAAAAACATCACATGAAACAAAGAACAAACTGACCACAGCATAAAAACATTGTAACATTCTCATCAGCAGATAAACTCAACCTGTGTGCTGATTGGTGCTGCTGTTAAATGAGGCATGAGGGGCGGGGCCGGCGGGACTGGAGTAGCTCCCATTGGTCTCTGCAGTGATTGACAGCTTTGTCTTGGCCTTGTTCTCCTGAGACTTGAGCTTCTTGGCGTGACGGCTGCCTCTGTAATGAGCCTCTGCTTGAGACTGATGGACAGAGAGACAAGTAACATTTAGATTTGTATTCTTCTGTCGTCTGAAATCCAGACTGTTCTCTTTGTTAGTGTCAAACAGAAACGGCTGCACTTACCAGACTCAGCACCAGGCCGTCAAGCTTTTTAATCAAGCTGTTAACGTACCATCTCTTATATTGAACTCTATTTTATTTTTATTTAAATCTATTTTATTTAAACTGCTTTTTTCCTTCTCTCTTTTTCTTACTTTTTTCTTTATGTTTCTTATAAAATTGTCTTTATTGCTGAGACGACCTGTCCTCTTGTCCAATACCTGCAACCAGTTTCTGAGACTCAATGTCAGATAATAGGTGGATTATTTAAGTTATCAAAACTGATGCAACAAAACCAAATAAATCAGAGATCATACTATTAAAGGTTCAGTGTGTAGAATTTAGTGACATCTAGTGGTGAAGTTGCATTTTGCAGCTGAATACCCCTCACCTCCTCCTCCCCTTCCAAACATGAGAGAGAACCTGTGGAAGCCTTCAGATGTCATAAAAACTCAAAAGGTGTTTAGTTTGTCGAGTCTGGGCTACTGTAAAAAACATGGCGGCCTCCGTAGAGAGGACCCGCTCCTGATGTAAATATAAAGAATTTAAATATAAAGGGCCCATTCTAGGTTAAAGAAAACAAGAATTTTTACAATTTAGATGAAACACACTAGTGAGAACATCACTGGGATTATTTTATAGTTTCAGTTTCTGCTGATAGATCCCTTTCACCTAGGTCTTACACACTGAACCTTTAAGAAATAATAATAATATATTATCAGTCAGAGTTGGAGGTGCTGAGAGAAAGTCCATATACTGCTCTCAACATTCGTGAATTTTGTGAAAACTGAGGGGCCAACAACATTTTATAGCAGTTTTAATAATAAATAATAATACATTTTATTTCATGGTGCCACACTAGACACCAAGAAACACCTTACGATACATCACAAATGAACAAATGAATAACTAAAATACAACCAGCACGTATCAATACAAAATATGTGACATAAGAATAGTTGAAAAGTAAAACCAAGGTTAAATTCAGGTTAAGAGAACATTTTATGTGAACATGAGAGTGACTACAGTAAAACTAAAAGTTAAAATTACAATTACAACAGGCTGCAGAATTGACTTTAAGGCAATTAAAGAAAGGAGAGGTTAATTTCTGCCAACATGCAGGACAAACAACTCTTTTGTCCACGCTGCCTTTGGCCTTTTCAACATCTATTAGATTTTAAATATCTTATTCTCCTTGGCCTTATAATGAACTTCATGTTTGATGTGCTTGTCCACTGGTTTCAGATGGTATTATGTTGTAATTTTCATTTAATTTTACTGTTGACTGCCCAACAACTTGCTCTTCGGGGACAATAACGATTTTCTTGATCACGGTACTGTTCATCCTGTGTGGACCATGAATTTCCGAAGTGGTCTGGATGACTGGTTGCTTTCTGAGTACGACAATGTTAGTGCATTTACAGCTGCATTAATGTGTTTTCTCCCGTCAGTGTGTCAGTAATACACCTCCAGGTCAACAGTGTCCTCGTGTCATGACTCAACCTTTACTCAGCGTATTAAACTATGTTCTCCTCCTCTGATTCCTGTTTTAATGTTCACTCATGCATTATTTGACCAGCTCATAAATTAGTCAGGTTTGATTGGCACGTCACTAATGAGCAGCTCGTTACCTCTCAGCAGTCATTATGTGATGGAGCTTAGTGTCCTTAACACAGCTCAGTGTAAACATAGAGGGGTAGAGGTTACACCGGCAAAAACACACTGTGGCAGTGTTAAGTATCACACAGGCCCAGTTCGTTTGAGTTTAACAATTAAAATAAGAATATTTTGGGGGAAATCATCTTCGGTAAAACAACTTCATGTTTGTGCATCCAGTGCAGAGACAGACCCAGGAAGTTGTTTTGTCCAGCTGAGCAAAAACTGCAAACATTTGTCCGGTCGAAAGTGAAAAAAAGTCCAAAATCATTTAAATTGAAAGGAGATCCTTTCGGGGCTGGCATACCATCATGTATTTAAACAGCTCTTTGTGGTTGTATTCAGTCTCTATGTTGTCATTATGGGTCTCCTAGTAGTCGTTTTGTGTCTTTTAGTTGTTGTTTTGTTGTATTTTTATGTCTTTTGTTGTAATTTTGTCTCTTTGTTGTGGTTTTGTTTTATATGTTGTTTTGTCACATCACAGGAAGTTGATCACTGAGGAAGATGAATGAAACAAACACACACTTACATCAGAGTTGAACCTCAGCTGACAGACGTTACATGAGATGACCTGTCTCTTTTTGGGCACCATGGTAACACCGAAGGTGTGATTGATGACGGCCTTCTGCACTGGGTCCATCTGCAGGAAGCACACAGAGGTCAAAGGTCGGCAGCCTGCTCGGGACTGACTGAACAGTGATTAGTCTCTTAATCACAGTCAGGAGCTACATCACCCTGTCACCATGTCCTGTTACTGTCCTTCACACACACACACACACACACACACACACACACACACACACACAAACACACACAAACACACACATAATGAAACACAATGACACAAACAGTCACATACCGTGTTGAAGTTTGGAAAAAGTCCCACTGGCGACGCCGTCTCGACAGAGTAGGTCAGGAACGGTTTCATCATCACTGAGGGACCAGTGGCCCCAATCAGCCCTGGCAAGGCCCCGCCTACTGCGCCACACCCTATTCCTGCAAACAGAAAACAGTTTTGAGCCTCGCAGATTCTGCATATTTTCTGACGAGCGAGTGGGGGGGGATTAATGGCACTTCAATAACAATTTCAAATGTCCTTACAATGAGTCTTTATGCTGTTTTATCAAGACACTGATGAAGAGAAGCAGCTGCTCCACTATAGTCAATACATAACAACTCTCTTTTTGGCAGATATCACTGGCTCCAAACACTCTATGGAGCTAAATAAGACTCTTTATTCTTGATTTTTAACCCATTCTTCCTGCAGATCACTTTAAGTCATGAGATCATTTTCAGGTTGTCTTGCACAAACACACAATTTTCAATGATGTTGAAGTCAGGGGACAGTGAGGGCTGTTCCAAAAATTCCAGCCTGTGTTTCTCTTAATAATTCACGGTGGACTTTGGATCATTGTCCAAAGCCGCCGGATTCTTTTCACTCTCACTTTCTTGACGGCAGCAGAACATTTACATCCAGTATTTTGGTGATTTTTAATGGAATCCATTTTTTCCAATTAATTTGAAGGTTTTAACCACAAACAACCAAGCCCTCATGCATATCATGTATCATCAACTAAACTTATTATATTATTCTATAATTATTACGATAGCTGTGGTTGGCTGTGGTTCAGGAGACCACTAACCAGAAGGTCAGTGGTTTGATCCTTGTCTCCTCTAGTCTGGATTTGTGTGTGAATGGGTGAATGTGACTTGTACTGGGTGGTCAATAACACTGGAAAAGGGCAGTATAAATAAAGTCAGCTTACCATTTATAAAGGCTACTGAGTTGTGACCATTTGTGTCCATATGTGTAACGTTAGCTTTAACCGCAACAAAGATTTTCCCGAGTGATACACACACACTTCTTGGCAAAGACACCCAAGAACAAATGGAGGAAATCCATCCCACTCAAATGTTTATATCATTTCAACCTGGAGACCTGAGCATCTGCTTTACAGTAAGAATGTGAAGAACATATGGAGCTGTGACCGCTGGAGGCTCCAGAGAGGCATTAACATAGAGAGAGAGAGAGAGAGAGAGAGAGAGAGAGAGAGAGAGAGAGAGAGAGAGAGAGAGAGAGAGAGAGAGGGTGAATGAGCAGCTCACATAATGAGTCCATGTGTCCAGTCGCCACGGGGCCGGTGAGAGCTGCTCTGTTCATCTCAACCAATCACAACCAAAACTACTGTGAAAGTTTAAAGAAACAAAAGTGTCCTCAGTCCCATTGTAAAATTACAAAGTGATTATGACCCAGGAAAACTTTTAAAAGCCGAATCAAGAGTTTACTTTTGGGTTACCCGTGAGGGCAGTTGACCAAAGAAAAGTGGTGACAAATCTGAAGTCTGAGCCCAAATTTAAACCTGCTTGTTCCGTGGTAAACACAAATACAACACAAATCTACATGAGTAGATCTGACGAAGAAAAAGTGCATTTCTTCTGTCAGTGTACGTTTATAGTCACAGCTTATAGACACCCTGCAGTGAAGGATCTCATAACAACAGAGAGTAGGTGGAAACACGGAGATAAACTAAATCAGCCCTGACGGAGGAGGAGGAGGAGGAGGAGGAGGAGGAGGAGGAGGAGGAGGAGGAGGAGGAGGAGGAGGAGGAGTTTTATGGTTATTGTTTTTTCTTTCTATCAAACTTGAATTAAGTAAATATATTCCGTCCTATTTTAAATGTACAATAAAGCAGTTTAGCTGATTCTAAATTCATTATTCTTAATTCACACCCATTCTGAATGACCATAGACTGTGTGTACAGATGACATGGCTGCTCCACCTTAAGTGAAGCCAAAGAAGGCCCCTGGTGGCTGGCTGCAGTATAGGTCAAAAACCCTGTTAGTGGATGGGACATAGACCAAACTAAAAAGTAAAAATACATTTTGAATAATGCCTCAGCAATGTTTTTTGGTATTCTTTCCAGTAACTTTAGTTTTCATTACTTATTTAAGGCTATACAAATGGTCTATGATTGGAACCCACTTTAAATGCACAACAACTCAATGGAACCCATTTTAAATACCATATAATATATTTACAGCTGTCCTATAGCTACCGACACATGTTTTAAATGCATTCTAAATGCACTATATCTTATTCTAGCCTATTTTAATTGGATTAACTGACTGAAATACATTCTAAACCAACTGATGTAACCCATTGTAACTGGTCATAAATAAAATATACATCACTATCAGATTTCAATTGTAGTTTGAACCATTTAAAATGCACAAAAAAAACTATAACCCAATGTAAGGTATATCCAGGTCAGAACAGGCCAGGCCTGGCCAGGCTACATGTGCATGCCTTTAGACTGACATTAGGCTAGCTGTGGATTAGCTGCATGCCACACTACTGCTTTCGGAGTTTGACCTCATATAGCAGAGCAGGAGTCACAGCTCTTTATTAAGTTCAGGACAACATGACACACCACGGTGCTGTAATCAAACACATGTAGCTGGACACACACGGCGACCACTGTGTGGATCAGCTTTTATTAGCTGGAAGATTATTTGTGATGGTAAATACAGATTGGGGCCTATTTTTATCGATGGTGTTATGTGTCAACTTGATGGAAAAATAAAAGCTTTGCATTCGATAATGCAGCCACAATGAAGATGTAATACTAGTAAACTGAACCCATGCACACTGTCATTGCTAAAAATATCTCCATTGTCAGAGCAATGTCAATAACTTTCCATGTGTAACCCTTTCTATATAGTATATATCTTCCTATAACTATTAGATTTTCTTTTGTTTATATTGATTGTTCACTTATTTATTGCTTTTTTTCCTGATGGCTTTTATGTCTGATATTGTCCTTGCTGCCGTTACATGGAAGTTTCCCATTTGTGGGACTAATGAACTATTATCTCATCTTGTCAACAGCACGAGAACCAATCATGACTTATCAAGCATCACTGACACCATCTCAAGAACCCATAACTCATCCATTACTGGTGCCCCCTCAATGACGCTGGAACCTTTCTCAAAGACACCTTTACAAACCTACTTGTCTCTGGGGTCAGTTCCTCCTCTGTGTTGATAGTTACCTCTGTTTGTGGGTTAGTTTGTATGTCTGTTTGTTTTACTCAAACACTAGTAAACGGGCTACCAGGAAACTTGGTGAAAGGGTGTGTAATGGATCAGGGAAGAACCCATTACATTTTGGTGCAGATCTGGGAATTATTTATTAATTTTTCCAACATTGTGAGATCAGGCATTTTGGGATATTGTCACTGACTTCACAGGGAATAATTAATGGATCCTGATTAAAAAATCATGTTGAGGGGGCAGAGGTATGTGCTTTACTGCAATTCCAGTTTTTTCATTGCTGTTTGCCTGAGTATCAGCAAGATTACGATTAGATTAAGAATTTTCCTTTTT
Source organism: Hippoglossus hippoglossus (assembly GCF_009819705.1). NCBI lineage: Eukaryota > Metazoa > Chordata > Actinopteri > Pleuronectiformes > Pleuronectidae > Hippoglossus > Hippoglossus hippoglossus. The sequence continues at coordinate 15,423,440 of NC_047171.1, forward strand.
AAACTTTAAACTTTAAAATTGTTAAATAGGGCGGAGATCTTTATGGGGAAAAACAGGTATGTGTGGATGTGAATAATGATCCAGATTTTTTTAATTAAAAGTATTTTAGGGGGTTGATGTTTATTCAGTTACTGTATGTTAAAAAATATTCCTTTCAACATACCACAGAATGGATATTTTGCCTGTGTTTAATGTGAGGAGTTTGCAGAAAGCGTCCATGAACACTGTGTGTGTTACTGACATCAACACATGTATATGCAATATGGTGATCAGCCAATCAGCCTTGGCAGAGGTTTGTTATTGAAAACTTACAACTCCTTTACTTAAACCACCTTAAAGACCATCAGAACGTCCTTAAAGACCCTGCTCAACTAATAAATCACCTCTAAGACCATTAATGGTTCTTTAGTTACCACAGGAATCTGCTTGAGGACGACTTAAACCATCTGAAGGAGCCCAGAACATCCTGACGGACTATTTGAGCCTTCTCAAGGATCCCTTTAGCCTTTACAAACCCGTCTCTCAATCTGTCTCGCCGCTGTCCGACCTTTTTAGGGTCAGTGTTTTAGGGTCAGTGTCCATCAACACCACTCAAATATCTGGTGATTTTTGTCTGCGAGCTGTTTTTTTTTTAGAGGTACTTCATTTAGTGTGAATCTTTTACATGCTGATATAATCTGTACGTGTTGAGCTCCCGTCCTTTTTTTTATGATCTGTATGACGTGAAGATAATTTTCAGTGTGTGTTTGTGTGTGTGTGTGTGTGTGTGTGTGTGTGTGTGTGTGTGTGTGTGTGTGTGTGTGTGTGTGTGTGTGTGTGTGTGTGTGTGTGTGTGTGTGTGTGTGATAAACAGTGTGGTGACAGAGTCGTCTTAATTCTGTCCTTCTGTCGTGTCCTCTGAGATCTGGTTACCACACACACACACACACACACACACAGTCACCCCTCTCTGTCGAAGTAAGTTACTGTTCTAAGAAGCTGCTATAAATACTGATACATATCTGCTACTGCGTTCACATTGGAAGTCTGAAAACCAGCATCAGCACCAACAATCAACTAACACGTCAGGCAGTTTTATTTCAGGCTGTTGTTGATTGGTGAGGAAGATCTGTGGAAGCCGCTTGTAAATAAACACTGATGATGACGCTGAAAGCTCGAGTTACTTTTACTTTTCCATGTGTGAGTGGAATCTGTTTCACACGGGCAGCATTATAAAACAGGTCAAACTGGATCTTACACTGGACTCGCAACTGAAATGCTGCTCATTCACTTTAAATGGGGAGACGTCATCCGTTGCAGAACTGCATTGGGGCTCCACTGCGTCACGTTGCTCATGCTGCGTACAGCAGTGCTCAACTTTTCATCCTCAACAGAGGAACCAGCCTCTCAAATCATGTTCACCCATTCACACACACATTTATACTGGGATCAAACCATTGATCCTTTGTTTAGTGGACAACCCACTCTTACTTCTGAGTGACACCTGCCCATTACTGGTGAATTAACTACATCCAATCCAGTCTGACTGGTGGTAGTTAAACAACTCTCTCTGCTTCTCTGTTTTGGGACAGTTTTACCTGCTCCTTTAGGATCATACATAAAAGTTGAACTTGATGTGGAAAATTCTTTTGGATATTCTTCACCCGGGCCAGTCCCCTAAACATGATAATGTTTCATTAAGATACTCGTATTATTATCATGGAGATTAATGAAAATGTAAAAAAAAAAACGATTCTTGTCTGACCCATAATGCATCCTTCCACCAAGCTTTGAGATAATCTGTGCAGTACAATTTGCATAATCCTGCTAATTGACACACAAACAGACAAGTGCAGATGAAAATATAACTTTGTTGGTGAAGTAATAAATAAAACTTTTGCCAAAGAATTTAATCTTTTTATCTTAATTGTAAGTTTAAATCATTATAAACCAAACATATCTCAGTTGCACACATTCAGAACGACCACAGTTTCTCTCCTGGTGCAACATTTGCTGCCTCCTGGTTGGGATTGAATGGTCTATAAATTGATTCTAAACCCTTTCTGAGTCGTAGCATCCAGTTTCCTGCTGGTCACTCTCTGATCTCTGCAGCGGTCATATTTACGACTTGGCTGCTGTCAGGGTCATCTCTGGCATTCACACCCCACACACAGAGCACACACACACTGTGTCTAAAAAGTGTGGTTGCTATTTGATCGCTCATGTCAGCCTGGTGTATAAATCCACGTGGGGCTGATTAAGCTCCATAAAACTGTTTAGTTAGTTGCAGAAACTGGGGCAGAGCATTGCTGGTGTTTCTGGCAGGAGGAACACTTTGTGTTGATAAATATATATACACTACCGCTCAAAAGTTTGGGGTCACTTAGAAATTTCCTTATTTTTCAAAGAAAAGCACTGTTTTTTTCAATGAAGATAACATTAAATTAATCAGAAATACACTCTATACATTGTTAATGTGGTAAATGACTATTCTAGGTGGAAACGTCTGGTTTTTAATGAAATATCTACATAGGTGTATAGAGGCCCATTTCCAGCAACTATCACTCCAGTGTTCTAATGGTACATTGTGTTTGCTAATCGCCTTAGAAGACTAATGGATGATTAGAAAACCCTTGAAAACCCTTGTGCAATTATGTTAGCACAGCTGAAAACTGTTTTGCTGGTGAGAGAAGCTATAAAACTGGCCTTCCTTTGAGCTAGTTGAGTATCTGGAGCATCACATTTGTGGGTTCGATTATACTCTCAAAATGGCCAGAAAAAGAGAACTTTCATGTGAAACTCGCCAGTCTATTCTTGTTCTTAGAAATGAAGGCTATTCCATGCGAGAAATTGCGAAGAAACTGAAAATTTCCTACAACGGTGTGTACTACTCCCTTCAGAGAACAGCACAAACGGGCTCTAACCAGAGTAGAAAGAGAAGTGGGAGGCCCCGGTGCACAACACAGCAAGAAGACAAGTATATTAGAGTCTCTAGTTTGGGAAATAGACGCCTCACAGGTCCTCAACTGGCAGCTTCTTTAAATGGTACCCGCAAAACGCCAGTGTCAACGTCTACAGTGAAGAGGCGACTCCGGGATGCTGGCCTTCTAGGCAGAGTGGCAAAGAAAAAGCCATATCTGAGACCGGCCAATAAAAAGAAAAGATTGATATGGGCAAAAGAACACAGACATTGGACAGAGGAAGATTGGAAAAAAGTGTTATGGACAGACGAATCAAAGTTTGAGGTGTTTGGATCACACAGAAGAACATTTGTGAGACGCAGAACAGGTGAAAAGATGTTGGAAGAGTGCCTGACGCCATCTGTCAAGCATGGTGGAGGTAATGTGATGGTCTGGGGCTGCTTTGGTGCTGGTAAAGTGGGAGATTTGTACAAGGTAAAAGGGATTTTAAATAAGGAAGGCTATCACTCCATTTTGCAACGCCATGCCATACCCTGTGGACAGCGCTTGATTGGAGCCAATTTCCTCCTACAACAGGACAATGACCCAAAGCACACCTCCACATTATGCAAGAACTATTTAGGGAAGAAGCAGGCAGCTGGTATGCTGTCTGTAATGGAGTGGCCAGCGCAGTCACCAGATCTCAACCCCATTGAGCTGTTGTGGGAGCAGCTTGACTGTATGGTACGTAAGAAGTGCCCATCAAGCCAATCCAACTTGTGGGAGGTGCTTCAGGAAGCGTGGGGTGAAATTTCTACAGATTACCTCAACAAATTAACAGCTAGAATGGAACACACGAAATTGTCTGGGTGACCCCAAACTTTTGAACGGTAGTGTATATACACTACCGTCCAAACTTTTGAACGGTAGTGTATATACACTACCGTTCAAAAGTTTGGGGTCACCCAGACAATTTCGTGTGTTCCATGAAAACTCACACTTTTATTTATCAAATGAGTTGCAAAATGAATAGAAAATATAGTCAAGACATTGACAAGGTTAGAAATAATGATTTTTATTTGAAATATTAATTTTGTTCTTCAAACTTTGCTTTCGTCAAAGAATGCTCCATTTGCAGCAATTACAGCATTGCAGACCTTTAGCATTCTAGCTGTTAATTTGTTGAGGTAATCTGTAGAAATGTCACCCCACGCTTCCTGAAGCACCTCCCACAAGTTGGATTGGCTTGATGGGCACTTCTTGCATACCATACAGTCAAGCTGCTCCCACAACAGCTCAATGGGGTTGAGATCTGGTGACTGCGCTGGCCACTCCGTTACAGACAGCATACCAGCTGCTTGCTTCTTCCCTAAATAGTTCTTGCATAATTTGGAGGTGTGCTTTGGGTCATTGTCCTGTTGTAGGAGGAAATTGGCTCCAATCAAGCGCTGTCCACAGGGTATGGCATGGCGTTGCAAAATGGAGTGATAGCCTTCCTTATTTAAAATCCCTTTTACCTTGTACAAATCTCCCACTTTACCAGCACCAAAGCAGCCCCAGACCATCACATTACCTCCACCATGCTTGACAGATGGCGTCAGGCACTCTTCCAGCATCTTTTCACCTGTTCTGCGTCTCACAAATGTTCTTCTGTGTGATCCAAACACCTCAAACTTTGATTCGTCTGTCCATAACACTTTTTTCCAATCTTCCTCTGTCCAATGTCTGTGTTCTTTTGCCCATATCAATCTTTTCTTTTTATTGGCCAGTCTCAGATATGGCTTTTTCTTTGCCACTCTGTCTAGAAGGCCAGCATCCCGGAGTCGCCTCTTCACTGTAGACGTTGACACTGGCGTTTTGCGGGTACCATTTAAAGAAGCTGCCAGTTGAGGACCTGTGAGGCGTCTATTTCCCAAACTAGAGACTCTAATATACTTGTCTTCTTGCTGTGTTGTGCACCGGGGCCTCCCACTTCTCTTTCTACTCTGGTTAGAGCCCGTTTGTGCTGTTCTCTGAAGGGAGTAGTACACACCGTTGTAGGAAATTTTCAGTTTCTTCGCAATTTCTCGCATGGAATAGCCTTCATTTCTAAGAACAAGAATAGACTGGCGAGTTTCACATGAAAGTTCTCTTTTTCTGGCCATTTTGAGAGTATAATCGAACCCACAAATGTGATGCTCCAGATACTCAACTAGCTCAAAGGAAGGCCAGTTTTATAGCTTCTCTCACCAGCAAAACAGTTTTCAGCTGTGCTAACATAATTGCACAAGGGTTTTCAAGGGTTTTCTAATCATCCATTAGTCTTCTAAGGCGATTAGCAAACACAATGTACCATTAGAACACTGGAGTGATAGTTGCTGGAAATGGGCCTCTATACACCTATGTAGATATTTCATTAAAAACCAGACGTTTCCACCTAGAATAGTCATTTACCACATTAACAATGTATAGAGTGTATTTCTGATTAATTTAATGTTATCTTCATTGAAAAAAACAGTGCTTTTCTTTGAAAAATAAGGAAATTTCTAAGTGACCCCAAACTTTTGAACGGTAGTGTATATATATATGCATCGCATAATTAATTGATTGAAAATTAATTGGCAGCTATTTTGAATATTTTTTACATGCTCCTTACATGTGAGGATTTAACGATTTTCTTTGCCTTAAGTGACATTGAACTAAATCGTTGGGTTTTGGACCATTTGTCAAAAAAAAAATCAGACGCTTGAAGATGTCACTAATGCAATAAATTGATTAAGAATAATCTGATTAATTGATAGTGGAAATAATCAATTAAGTATATATCAGAATACTTCAGCAGCATGATGACAGGAGGTCAGATAAAACATCTGAAGCATGACACACACACACACATACAGTGCTAGGTAGGTGTAATTAAAATAAGAGAAGTACGCAAGCAACCAGCTGGCCAATAACAACTCATCTTTCAACTGCACTAGGCACTTCTGTGTGTGTGTGTGTGTGTGTGTGTGTGTGTGTGTGTGTGTGTGTGTGTGTGTGTGTGTGTGTGTGTGTGTGTGTGTGTGTGTGTGCACGCATTGGTCTTCGTAACCCTCTAAATATGTTGAAGCAGATCTGAAAGCGTCTCAGTCATTCAGTCTATTTCTGAATGACGGAGATACTTTCGTATCCTGCAGACACAAATCAACGCAGCTCTCATACTGTGACACAGACAACACTGTTGATCAATTAGAAGTCGTGTTGACAGCACCGATCTTTGAGCTCAAAACACAGCAAGATACACTACAGTGGCTTAAACTAAGCCCCTAAGTATTGTCACTCCCACAAATCTCAATCTTAATAGTAAAACTATTCAAACTAATTTTTGTGTGCACAGGAAATATATTACAAAAGCAACACATAGAGAAAATCATACCACCTAAAAAAATAAGAAATAAAGCCCTACAAAAGATAATAATTGAAATTTGAACATACGATCAAAATAAAATATAGACTGGTCAGAATCAGTTACAGCTTGGATGCTCATACTGTCAAAATCACTCGATTGAAAATTTGCAATAGTCGGCTACTAGGTGAGCTCATAAGGATTAATCAAACCAACCACCCCTATTTTAATATAGTTGATAAAAAAAGCCCTATTTTACTTGATTCACTAGATCGGCATTTTTATTTGGATCTAAATAAAAATGTGGGATTTTTTTTCATCAAGATGCATTAATTACTCTCTGAGAAATCAATTAAGATGTTGAAAAAACACAATGTTAAAATGAAAAAATAAATCATGGATCTGGATCAGCCCCCTAACCTGGACCCGCACCAAAGGTTCTTCCCTGAAACATTGTTTGAGTAAGTTTCATGGAAATCCGTCCAGTAGTTTTTCTATAATCTTGCACCAAATCAACAAACCAACAGACAGGACTCAGCAGCGATGGAAATACTGGGCTGTATAGTAAAGCATATACCAAAGCAACTAACCTGGGTTGCTTTGCACGTCAAAACACAATATGGGCGACTTATAACTTTAATCCAACTAGAGTCAGAGTTTAATGAATAAAGCACCGGAGAAGGGTTGTGCGACAGTATTATCTGTTGCGTAAACATCAGCCCATCATCATCCAGACTGTTGTTGCAGCTTCATTCTATCATGCTCTAACTCAGCAGAGAAAAGAGAAACATCTGGTGCAGTTCACAGGCTGTAAAGTGATTCTAGCCAATCTGACAGCAGCACAGACACAGAGAGCAGAGATGATACATAGATTACATTTATATAGCATTTTTATGGTCTTAACTATTCACATGTTCTCATTCACAAGTACAGTGTCTTGCCCAAGGACACTTCAGCAGGCACATAGGAGGAGCTGGGGATTGGTTGGTTAGTAGTCGACAGCCGCCCACAGGAAGTGATAACAGCTGAGCACGAGGAAGAGCGATGAAGATGTTTCAATGAAAGGTTCATACCTGCACCTGATGTCTTCCTTTCCTTTGATCTCGATCCAGATTTATTTTTCTTTAACCTTTTCTCCCCCTCTGGCTGTATTCACTGTAAATTCTACTGTTCTCTACTGTAACACGTTCTGTCGTCTACTGTACTCTGCTGCTTCCTGTCCGGCCCTGCTACTCTGCTGTGGTCTTTTTTACAAACCAAAGAGCAAAAGCCAAACACACCCACCACTCCCTCTGCATGTGTGTGTGCTTGTGTGAGAGAGAGAGAGTGTATCAGGTGACTGGAGCAAGAGTGGCATGTGTCATCGCTATCTGAACCCCCGAACCCTAAGCGTCAGGTGTGTGTTTCTTTTTGTATATGTGTGGGTGTGAGCGTTAGTTCTTAATCCCCTGCTGCCATTTCCTCCAGAGACAAGAAACTCTATCCCCGAGGACGACTGAGGGGGAGAGAGAGCGACCGCACACACACACACACACACACACACACACACACACACACACACACACACACACACACACACACACACACACACACACACACACACACACAGTTTATATTGGAAGATTAAAGATGAAATTACCCTGCTGCACTCACTGCTTTTTGTGTGTCTGCGTGTGTGCGAAGGGATCAGAGAGCAGTTGTTTTTGGTTCACACAATCTCCTGTTACACAGGAAATATTGTGCGTGTGTGTGTGTATGAATGCAATAAACATTAAAAACTAAGATAGTGCGATATCAGATGTTTCCATCCAAACACGGAGCAAAAGTTGCACTAAAACAAACTTAATTTTGTAAAAATCTGGAGGAGAAAATGCAAATGAACGTGTTTTCATCCACTGCTGTTATGCAAATATGAATAGTTTGTGGAGATGAACAGCTGGTGGTGCAAATTTTTCAGTTACTGACGTTCGACCACAGCAGAAGAAGAAAATTGGAAATTTCTGTTTGTTTCATGTATGAATATGAGACACGTGACGTCTTCTTAGCGTTTTTCCTGCTGTTAAACTAGTCAAAGCAGATCTGGACACATCCTGAACGCACTGGCTCCATGGACCATGGGGTTCTGTGTCACACTTCAAGGGGTCTGTGAAAAGTTTCCAGATTCATCCATTAAAATTGTCATGATATATGGGTTTTCTGTGTTGGCATAAATTAATATGATAATATTTGTAATGCATGTCTAATATCTTTCTAAGATATGCATCTTGTGTTGTTCTTTCCCATAAATAAGTAGAAGTGTAAAAAGTGCAAAAATAATTATGTGAAACTCTAACCACGTCCTGACTCCAACTCTGTTCTGCATCTCATTTACAAGTTTCCCTAGAATGTTAGAATATGAATAAATACATTTTCTTCCAGATCAATAATTTTCCCACTGACTTTCTCACTAAAGAATTAAATGCAGGAACTAGTGAAGCCAGAATGATCCCAGTTTTGTCCTTGGACGTGCTGACGGCACAATGACATGATCACTCACTGCAGAAAACACTACTGCTGAAATCACTGCAGCTGGAGACGAAGCCTGGAAGAACGCGGGGTATTAATACACCGCTGATCCTACTGGGAGGAGAAACCATCCCATCACCTTCATCTGCATCTTAAACATCCCTTATCCACAGAGAGCGAGAGCGGTGGAGAGACACAGCCTGAGTGTGGTTTTGCTGACAGCAGCATTAGACATCACACCGCATTATTATTATTATGCAGAGAAACATAACGAACGAGCATGTATGTGTGTGTGTGGTGTATGTGCTCTGAACGTGACCTACTTACAAACATGCACACACGCACACACACACACACACACACACGCACACACACACACCGGTTTGTACAGCTATCTTAGTGAGGACACTCATTGGCATAATGCATTCCCTAGCCCCTCACCCTAACCCTAACCATCCAAACTAGATGCCTACCCCTAACCCTTAACCTAACCTAAACCTAATTCTAACCCTAACCCTAAAACCAAATCTTAAACCCCAAACAGTCCATTAAACGCGGGGTCACAAAGTGAGGACCGGCCAGAAGGTCCTCACTTTCCCAAAATGTCCTCCATAGGTTGTAGACTCAAACTGGTCCTCACAAAGAAGCTGTACAAGAGCACACACACACACACACACACACACACACACACACACACACACACACACACACACACACACACACACACACACACACACACACACACACAGCAAGCCAATCAGGAGTATGAAAGCAGACAGGGGAGCTCCAGTCTGAGACTAAGTAGAAAACAGTAGAAACTCACAGAAAAAGAGCAGCATCATCACCTGCAGTAGAAATTTCATTAGAATCAAATATTTGTATGAACGTGTTGGACAGAAAAAAACAGCGGACTGATGACTGAGCAAAGCGTAAGAAGAAAGGTCATAAAGTCGTGCTGCTATAGGATGGAAAGTGATTTGTAAACTTTTCTGATTATTGATTCATATTTTAGGATTTCATTTAGTTTCTTCTGCGAAATATGATTATAAACTGAAAAATACTTAGGCTCTGTTAATTAAAAAATCATATGCAACTATCTACAATATTGGGGTGGCAGGTGGTTCACACTTTCACAGCAAGAGGGGTCCTGATTCGAATCCTGGCTTGACCAGGGCCTTTCAGTATGGAGTTTGCATGTTCTCGCCATGTCTGCATGGGTTTTCTATGTTAACTGTCCATAGGTGTGAGTGTGAGCATAAATGGTTGTTGGTATGTTGAGGGTATATCCCGCCTTTCGCCCAATGTCAGGTGGGATTGGCTCCAGTCAACCCATAGTGACCCTCATCCGCCCATATGGATGGATGGGCGGATATACCCCAAATTATTTGAAACTTTATATGAATACATCACCCGGGGTTGTAAGGCATTATAAAGTGGATTTTACAACATTTTCTGACATTATATTGTCTTAGCAATCAATAGATTCAGTATCCAATTACCAGATGAAAATAATCCTTAGCTGTAGCCTTAAATGTTGACACCACAAGATCTATGGACAGCAAAAAGTTTCTTATCGGATCTGTCCTTTTTTAAATTCATTTTCAGGATTTTTCATTTGTTGCAGCACCAGTGACATAGACGTAACATCTCTGTGTTAAATGAGCCTGATTCTGGATAAAAGAGGCGACACACCGACTACAGCTTCTCAGACAAAACCCAACGAATGAAGCGAGACTGAGACAACAGGGTCTAAAGGTATTATTTAAAAACAAATGTATGATGTTGTGTCAGTTACAAAGACAAGCAAACGATATCTATAAACAGTGAAGAATGAAGCTTATGTTTAATCTGCAGAAACAAATCCAGACACACGGTAGACAAGGGAATTCATTGTGTGTTTTTGTCTCGCACACTCACACGCACACTGCGCTGTGGTGATGAGCAGCAGTGTGTGGGTAATCACAGCAGTCACGCTATCTATAATGAGAGGAATGTCAGCAAACAGATTCAGACAACCAATCTCATTATTGTCTTATATTCCAATATTCTGTTTCTCCAAGGAAACGTCAAAATGATCTTTAATGTTTATCTAGCTGCTGATACACCTGTAAATACTCCTCTGCCTGAATAAACGCAGTCCGATCTCCAGGTTGAGCACACGTGAGGCAACCATCACATTTAAGAGAGGGCGCACACGAGGCTGCACAGCGTGTCCAAGTGTTTGTAGCAGAGATCTGAAGTGAAAAAAATCCTGTTTTTCAGACTCTTCCTCCGCAGTAGGTACATTTCAACCCACCTGCTTTCAGGTGCATATTTTACTTGAGCCAAAAAAAAGAAAAACTGCTACGAAAGCCAAAATACTGCTCACTTTTTCGATGTAGAAAAGTTGGCATATAAAGAAAGAGAAGATGATGGTGGATGAAAACAGACTTGCTGTTTGCAGAATGGCTCTATAGATGGTGATTAGGGTTTTCTGAGTCGGTCTCTCACTTTGGTCCGGACAGAGATATCTCAACAACTATTAGATGGAGGGTTAACAGATTTGTTTTACACATTCATGGTCTCCAGAGGATGGATCGTGCCGACTCTAATTCCTCTAACGCAACAAAATAGCTAAAATTTGTGGTTTTCAAAGTCTCAACAGTTCTTGGAAGGTTTGCAGGTAAATTGGTAACCACTTTCATGTTTCCCAAAAGTAAAATAATAATTATAATGTACCTACAGCAAATACAAACTCACAAAGCTGCTGGCATAATTGTCGACTCAGTCTTGTTCACAGTGAAGTTGGGCTTTAAATTGAGGGTGTTCACATCCACACTGGATGAACACGACACTCAGCACTCGTACATTTGTATTCCTAATTTCTGTGTAGTGTAGTTAGTATATTATTTATGAATATCTGAAGATTAAAATTGGTACAAAGCAGTCAAACAAATAATAGTTTTCTCATGTGGGAGGTCTCTACAGTGTTTTGGTTTTATTTGGTTTTTGGTTTTTCTACATTTTCAAGTATGATATATTTTCTATAGGTTTACATAATACTTACATGTTGGCCGTCGACATTTTATGGAATATAATAATGAACTTCAACATTATACAATAAAACTAGCTATTTTAAAAATAAGAATTTTCGGTCCCTCAACATCCACGTTCATTTATGAAAATCTACCTTTTTCACATTGTCTCTTTATCCATAGTACAAATTTTATATCTCAGCCAAGACACATTACTGTTTAGAGACATGATACCTTTTATTTGAAATGTATGCTATTTCATTACATGATTTTTATGGGCTTATAAATGTGTAATCAAAAGAAAACCAGATGGACAAATTATGTTTCACTTCAATGAATTATGAGAAAACTGAAAATTCAACATTTTGATTTGACTTCATCATTAACTGTGCTGAGATGAAGCACCTTTTGGAGAACAGCTGATTGTATTTCATCCAATTTCCACTCAAACCACAGTTTTTACCTGAGCAGACAGACCACAACCTGACTACAGCCTCAGTTCAAAGTTTGGGTGCAGGTCATGACCTCCGCGTCGTGTTACCCTCGACACCCCCCCCCCATAAACACCACACATAGCAAACACCTGTAGTGTGCGGACACTGTGCACACACTGTATAACCATGCAGCCTGACACAGAAGACGCATGCTTTAACAAAAATAGACAGTAGAAGGATTTCCTACCTCGACTCAGGAAACTACTCCACATCATCAACAGGGAGCTGTCTCACCTCCTCCTGCTCTCCCCTCTCCTCTCTATCATCGGCTCCCGCGTTAACAACAAGCAACAAAGAGAAAACACAAACCAAACAGAGGAGAACCGCCGTCTCACTGTCTGTCTGTGTAAACGCAGAGAAACACGTGTGTGTGTGTGCGTGTGTGTGTGTGTGTGTGTGTGTGTGTGTGTGTGTGTGTGTGTGTGTGTGTGTGTGTGTGTGTGTGTGTGTGTGTGTGTGTGTGTGTGTGTGCACGCGCGTGTTTAGAGGAGGGCGACCGACGCACAGCGAGAGGGAGACAGTGTATGTGAGTCACTGAGGTGATGATATTCAGGGTGAGCGGTGATGACAGCCCCTCTGTCTCAATGGAAATCCCTCTTTCTCTGTGTCTCTTTCTCAGTGCTGCTCACTCGCTCTCAGCCAGTTCATGGCACCGTGATTCAGAGAAGAGAAGTAGAGGAGGAGGAAGAGGAGGAGGAGGAGGAGGAGGAGAGGAAATAAGGGAGGTACATACGATTGGAATTCCTTCATTCTAAAAAAACAAAACACAGAATGAAAATAGACAAGAAATTGAAGCAGAACAAAAACGCAAAATAATAAACCAACAAATAATTTAACGAAATAAGCAACAGGGAATAAAAGTCAACTAAATTAAGATATAGAAGAAAAGAAAAAGCCTCTCCTATGTGTCCTGTACAGGTTTACTAGTCCCTAAATCAACTGTCTGCTGTCAATCATTCTCAATCTGACATCAACTGGTCCTACGTGTCTTCTACTAGCTCCCATTAGTGCCCCCCTAAAGATTGGGACGAGGCCCATCAGTTTGCCGATAGCTCAACTAGTCCCACCAAGTTTTTACTACCCTTTGACAAGTCAGACAAATCCCTGATTATGTTTATCTAGTTTTACTCCAGACCTTGACTAGTCTTTGTTCCACAAGGCCTAACAGATTTCTACCAGCCTAGATCTGTTATTATAGCAAGTTTTCTACTTGACCATGGAGTTCCTTCAAACCCATAATTA